>NC_134874.1:27468690-27498690 GCF_049852395.1 Peromyscus maniculatus bairdii | reverse complement strand
GGTGCCCACAGAGGCCAGAAGAGGGCGGTAGACTTCTTGGAGTTGGAGCTACAGGTATTTGTAAGTCCTCTGAGGTAGGAGCTCTGAACTCCAACTTCATAACTGAACAGCCAAAGCTTTTTTTTTTAATTTTAATTTTTTTTCAGGGTCTCACTATGTAGCTCTGGCTGTCCTGGAACTCACTCTGTAGCCCAGGCTGGCCTCAAACTCACAGAGATGCACCTGGCTCTGCCTTCTGAGTGCTGGGATTAAAGGCGTGCACTCCCATCTCTGGTCTTGGGTCTCTGTTTTTGAGGCAGGGTCTCACATAGTCCAGGCTGACCTCAAACTTGCTGTGTAGTCAAGAACGACCTTGAATCCCTGATCCTGGTGCTTTAGCCTCTGTGGAGCTGGGATGAGAGAGTATGCATCCCATCACCCGGTTTTATGTGGTGCTGGGGACATAGTCCAGGGCTTCATGCGTGCTAGGCAATCATTCCACCAGACAAGTCACATCCCCAGCCCAAGATCTGAGTTTTTATTGAAATTTGAAGTGTCTCATATTATAAGTGCCAAGGGCTCTCTCCAGAGCCTGTAGGTCCTAGGCAGGTGCCCATATTCAGGCTGTGTCCGTTGTGAGTGGGAATGTCGGACTAAACCAACTTGGTATGCTTTAAACAAATTTTAAAGTTTATTTCATTTATTTAAAAACATTTTTGGTCAGGTGCGATTGCCTTTAATCCCATCACTCAGAAGGCAGAGCCAGGGAAGGGGATCTTGGCTAGTTTGAGACCAATCTGGTCTACATAGCAAGTTCCAGGTTAGCCAGGGCTCCGTAGTGAGATCCTGTGTCTATATTATTTATATTATATGCACGTGTGTGAGCCTGCATGCAAGCGTGTGTATGTGCATTCATGAGTGCATGTGTGTGCCTGTGTGCATGCCTGTGTGTGTGTGTGCTTGTGACTGAGGACAGGAGTGACTTCTGAGCCCAGCATTATTCATCGCAGTGACTAGTTCAAGGGGAAACCTCAGCTTGTGGTGTTAAAGGTCATGATGACTTCGCAGAAGCTACAGGAAGCCTGGATACTCATAAGGACCCTCGTGTTTTCTTGCCTGGTTCGGCATCTCTACCCATTTTATAGATTGCGGAAACGGAGGCCTTGAGTTGTCATTTGTGTTTATATGTGTTTCCCGACACTGCATAGATCTGGGGCACGGAGAACGCATCTCTGTGGCTTCTGTGAGTTGGAGCTTATAGAGAGCTTCAGAGACAGTTTCTGAGTCGTCTGAACTAACGGATAAATGAAGGGTGGGCTGGGCTCCTGGCTCCACTTAGCTGGTCCAGACTCTGCTTCCTTGCTGGATTAGGCTTTTGGCTCCCAGTGCTCTTTAGTCAGCCCTAGGCTCCAACCCAGGCACCCTGAACACCCCCACCCTATTCCAACCCTGCCTTTGTTCTGCCGGACCTTTTCTGGACCCGCCCACACCTGCACTGCAGACTTAGATCAACCTTCAGTCAGTCTCCTCAGACTCGGGACCTGTCACAGGCCTGATCAGGCCTTGGTTACATCCCAATCTAGCTTCTTGAGCCACTCACCATGCAAGGTCCTCCCTGCCTAGTCTGGGTCTCGGCCACGCCCACCCCGCTGCACCAATAACCTGGGCACAGCTCCAACCTCGTCCAGTTCAGGTTACCTCAATTCGAACAGCCAAGACCCTTGATGGTGTACCAAACTCCGGGGTGCACCCACACACATGTCCATCCGTGTCTTAGCCCCTCCCCCCGACCCCGTTCACACCCTACCTTGCCCAGGCCCACTCTAGCCCTGCCACACCGAGTCCCTGGACAGAACTCTACCACTGCCAAGTTCACAATCACACCCATGTCCCCGCCTCACCACATCACACTCCAGCCACAGCCCCATCTAGTCCAGACTAATAGCCTCAGCGCTCTTGGGTACAAAGCTTGACTGTTACTTGTCCATGCCCCCTTGGAGAGTTTAGCCACACCCCTACTCCGCCCTTTCCCACCAAGCTCCAGAGCACAGCCCAACCACTTACACCCACACTGCTACTCTGGTTTCATCCCATCTCTCCCCAGCCGGACACTCTGCCTAGTCCCGCCTCTTCCTCTTCACCCAGCCTCTGGGCACTGCCCGACCATTGCCTGGTCAGAGCCGCTGCGTAGACTGCCCACGCCCATCATAACCACATGCCAACCATATCCCTTGTCTAGTCCCGCCCTACCCACTTCCTCACCGTGCCCAGAGCACATCCCAACCACGCCCCTACTCTGGACTCCTCCTCACCAAGTCCTCAGTCTCGCCCCGCCTCACCCTTCTCTAATTCCGCCTACTACATCCAACCACGCCCCTTATTCTGTCTCTGCCCCGCCCTGCTGCTTCAAGCCCCAGAGGGTAGCGTGACCAAGGCCCTACCCTTCCCGGTCCTAGCCCCGCCCCACCACGCCCCGCCACGCCCCCGCCACGCCTCTGACAGCTCCAGCATCCAGTCCTGAACGTAGCCTGACCTCCCCTCCATTCCATCTTCCCCCGGCCCCGCCCCTCTCGCCCCGCCCCACTCACCCCTGCTCCTCCATCATCTCCTGCAGCTCCATGCACTTGAGCTCCACGCGCCGCTTGCGTTCGTGGTCCAGGATCTCCCGGTGCGCGCGCTTCACCAAGCCGGGCTCGGCGGCGCGCAGCTCCTCCTCCGCGCGCGGCCAGGTCCCGGACGAAGCGCCGGGCTGCGGGAAGCCGTTGGCGGCGTCGGGCGGGGATGGCATGCCGGCGGCCCCGTTGTTCACGGTGGAGGACATGACAGCGGTCCTCGGCGGCAGGCCCTGCGGGACAGACAAAACAGAAAGCGGGGTGGTCACCTCTCGGCCATCCGCTGAGCTTTCTCTATACGACTTAATCCTGGGGGTTTAGGGCCCCCTCCCGGCTCTAATCCGCTTGCTCTCGGGCTGTAGAGGGAGGGCGGGTGACAGATTGGCACCGTCACTTCAGGACATGAACGTATTTCTCGCTCGTCTTTCCCCATATGTGAAGTGGGTGGGTGCAGACTAGATCTTTTGTTTGTTTTTACTTCTTTTTTTTTTTTCTTAGACAAGGTTTCCTATAGCCCAGGCTGGCCTCCAACTCTTATGAAGTCAAGTATGACCTTAAACTTCTGGTCCTCCTGCCTCGGTCTCCTAAGTGCTGGGACTTACAGGCATCGCACCATCACACCCGGCTTATGTGGTGCTGGGGATGGAACCCAGGACATTGTGCATGCTAGGCAAGCGCTCTACACACTGTGGTCCCACCAGTCCCAATTGACTTGGACGGTAAAGGCACTTGTCCCCTGATGGTCTGAGTTCAAAGCTCAGAACACACATGATGGAAGGAGAGAACCGACTCTTGCAAATTGTCCTGACCTCCACACACAACCCAATAAATACATGAATGCAAATTTCTTTCTTTGTCCATCAATTTCTCCTCCTCCTCCTTCTCCTTCTCTCTCTCTCTCTCTCTCTCTCTCTCTCTCTCTCTCTCTCTCTCTCTCTCTCTCTCTCCCTCTCCCTTTCTTTCTCTATGTAGCTATGGCTGTCCTGGAAGTCCCTCTGTAGATCAGGCTGGCCTCACTCAGAGATCTTCCTGCCTCTGCCTTCCAAGTGCTGTGACTAAGGACCTGTGCCACCACACCTTGCTTTTGAATATGAATACAAAATTTCAAAAAAAAATTATTTTCTGGTGCTAGGATTGAACCCAGGACTTCTTGGATGACAGGCAAGCAGTCTGCCACTGAGTTATAGCCTCAGCCTTTATATATATATAAAGGTGTGCGCCACCACTGCCCAGCTCAGTGGTGCCCACCTTTAATCCCAGCACTAGGGAGGCAGAAGCAGGCAGATTTCTGAGCTTGAGGCCAGCCTGATCTATAAAGAGAGCTCTAGGATAACCAGGGCTATAAAGAGAAACCCTGTTTAAAAAAAAAAGTCTTACTTCTAGCCCAGCGGTGGTGGCACACACCTTTAACCCCAGCACTCGAGAGGCAGAGGCAGATGGATCTCTGTGAGTTTGAGGCCAGTCTGGTCTATGGTGTAAGTTCCAGGAGAGCCAGGGTGGTTACACAGAGAAATGCTGTCTGGAAAAACTGAAAAATAAAGACTTATTCCTTCTATGTGTGAGAGTTTTGCCTGCATGTATCTATGTGCACCACGTGTGTTGCTTAGTGCTTGAGGTGGTCAGAAGAGGATGTCGGATCCCCTGGAACTGGGTTTATGGGTAGTTGTGAACCACCATGTCGGGGCTGGGAATTGAACCTGGTTCCTCTGTAAGAGCAACAGACAGGTTATCTTGGCTGCTGAACCATCTCTCCAGCCCAGTTTCAGCCTCTTTGTTTGCTTGCAATGCTGGCATTCAAACCCAGGTCCTGGTGCCTGCCGGGTAAGTGCTTAACGTCTAAGCAGCATCTCCAGCCACCTGAAGCCATAGCGACCCTCAGGAATGGGGGTTTCTCCAGGTTTCACTCCCGTCCCACACCAGGGGCAGTTCTCGGTCTCCACTGCGTCTGGGTAACTTTTCCAAAGCTAACATTGCAGGGGGTAGTCTCAATAAGACTACCTCTTCTTTGTTCTGAAAACACTGCCCCAAGGACTGTCCAAGGTGACACGGAAAATTAGCTCTCCGGGCAGCCACGTTCTCTTGTGGGCTAGGCAGAAGGCAGCATGGTTTGGAGACAATAAGCCTTGACATTGTGCTGGGCCAAAAGTAGAACACACGAACACACACACACACACACACACACACACACACACACACACACACACGACCTCTATCTTAACAGAGGGAACCGCCTCCTAAGCTATTTCCGGGTCCTTTCTCCAAGGCTCTGCCAGTTGCTAAGCAACTAAAGGCCTCCTTCTCAGGGTGTGGGATGTGAAGGATGGAAGGGAGGGTTGGGCATGGAGTTAGGAGCCATCTCAGCAACACCCTTTCCTCTTACCCCTCCGGGGATGGAATTGAGGGCTTCGCACATGCCAGGCAAGCACTGTACCAACTGAGCTACAACCTCAGTCCCAAAGAACTTCTTTAAAAATGGCCTGGCCAGGACAGATCGCTCAGCACTTAAGAGCACTTGCTGCTCTGGCAGAGGACCTGGGTTCAGTTCCCAGCACCCATATGGGGCTGTTCCTCACAGTCTGTAGTATGGTTACAGGGGACCCAGTGCCCCTTCTGGCCCCTGAGCACACTGCACACGTGGTGCACAGATAGACAAGCAGACACACAGAGATAAGCCTTTAAAAACTTCTTATTTGGTGGAGGGAGAGGTGGCTCAGAGGTTAGGAGCACTGGCTCCTCTTCCAGAGGACTCGGGTTCAATTCTCAGCACCCACATGTTAGCTCACAACTGTCAGTAACTCCATTAAATGGGATCTGGCTCCCTTAGATGGACATCCCTGCAGGTCAAATACCATTGTACATAAAATAATAATCAATTGTTTAAAAATTCATATTTAGTTGTGCATGGTGGCACATGCTTTTAATCCCAGTACCTGGGAGGCAGAGGAAGGCAGATCTCTGTGAGTTGGAAGCCAGCCTGGTCTACACAACAAGTTCCAGGCCAGCTAGAGCTACATAGTAGTTCAAATAAATACATAAATGAGGACTGAATTTTCTCCTCTTGTTGAGAACCACAGAAATGGGTAGGCAGAAAGAAGGACTGTCCAAAGAAACTCACAAGGGAGCAGAATGACAGTGCTAAGGGAGACTTAAACCCCTCTCCTAGGTCCTTGAGAATTCCAGCCAACAGGCCAGGCTCCTCTACCCTTTGCTGTGTGACCTTGTGGATATTACTGTCCATCTCTGTGCCTCTGATTCTCAACTATGGATAGGAGCACCATCCACATTCCACAGGTGAGGCAAGTTCCTGAGGGCTTAGAGAAGGAAGCTGCTTGAAATGGTTAATTTTTATTGCCAAATTGATGTAATCTAGAGTCAGCTGGGAAAGAGTCTCAGTGGGGGATCGTCCAGTTTAAGTTGGCCGGCAGGCATGTCTGTTGGGGATTATCTTGATTACATTAGTTGAATGGGAAGACCTGTCCACTGTGGGTGGCGTCATTTCCTAGGCGGGGAGTCCTGAACTGTTTGAGAGTGGACAATGTGAACTGAACACTGGCATGCGTGTGTTAATTCATGGCTCTCTGCTCTTGGCTGTGAATATGACGTGGCCAGTTGCTTCAGGTCCCTAACACTGGACTTCCCTGCAGTGATGGATGGTAACATTGAATTGTGAGCTGTTCCCTCTTAAACAGGGTTTCATTATGTAGCTCTGACCTGGACTTTGCTGTGTAGACCAGGCTGGCCTCGAGTGTACAGAGATCTGCCTGCCTGTGGCTCTGAGTGCTGAGATTAAAGGCATGCACCACAACTTCTGATCCTTGTCGAAGTATTTACCACAGCAACAAGAAATTAAGACACTGTCCAAAGCTATCTCTCTTCTTCTCCAACCTTGCCAATTCCCCATCCCTGCCCATGGAACAGCCCTGAGCCTCAAGCCAAGTTCTACTCAGGTACACACACACACACACACACACACACACAGAGAGAGAGAGAGAGAGAGAGAGAGAGAGAGAGAGAGAGAGAGAGAGAGAGAGAGAGAAAATAAAATATAAAAATTTGATCCCTCACCTCTCTCTTCACTAAGGTTCCTATTCATCCACTTATTCTCTTCCCCGACATCATCTCCATCCCCTGTCTCAGATCCTGCCTGGCCTCCCTGGTCCAGACCCCTATCTTCCATGAACAACCTGGAAGATCAGCCCAGAGCCACCTAGGCTGAGTCATGTCTTGACTGATTCAAAATACCCTATTATCTTGTCTTATCATTGTGATGCAGCTGGGCCTCGTGGTCTAGCCACATCTGTCTCCACGTTTTCTTATCTCCAGGCCTGGCACCTTGCAGCTCATTCTCCCATCATGCTCTCTGTTTTTGAGATGGTGTCTCACTCCATAGTCCACACTGATCTTGAACTACTGTTTATCCCAGGCTGGCCACCATTTCACCTTCCCCCTCCTTCAGCCTCCCGAGTACTACGATTTCAGGCGTAAGCCACCAGGCCTCGTTCCCAGGTGTGCTGGTGGAAGTACCACCTCAGCCCCTGGCACCCACATACCCAAAGAGTCTGGAATGTTCTAGTAGAAGCCCCACCTCCACCCCTCCCCCATCTCTCTCCCCAAACCCGCCCCCTCAAAGCCTGCCAATCAGCAGCCCCTCCCCTAGAGCTGCCCCCCCCCCGTTCCAGACCCCTTCCCCAGAGGAAGCCCACCAAAAGTCCTCCCCTCCTTGGGGCTGCTCAAGACCACGCCTACTTAAGGCCTGGTAGCCATATTTGCGTGTGAGCCCTCCTCTGTGACTCTTCCCAAGTGACTCTTCCCCTGTGGCTCTTCCCCAAGACCCTTCCCAAGGGTCATCCAAGATCGCTCTCTTCCTTAAACCTGGATTGATTAATTCAGTTTGATTTGGCTTATGACATCAGCGGCGGCGGCGGCGGATACCCAGCAACCGGGGATTTAAAACTTATCACCAGGATGCTCTCCTCCAGACTCCTAGTCAACCCTCATAGGCAGCATCGACTTTCAGAAGCCTGTCCGCTTGTGGCTGCCGGCTGGTGCCACCCTCTCAATCTCTTGTCACTTGCTGCCATCATTATAGATTTACAAGCCTAGAGTAGCCGTGGAGCTTCTGAATCCCTACTGTCGGTCAAATGCCCACATAAGCGGAGCTCAATGAGCGGGACCGGAAGAAATCAAAGACCATCACAAAAGGTGGGTGGGATAAGAATGCACGGCACAGTCGGTCCTGCTGTCCCCACACCCTCCCCTTGCTCTGCTGCCTTCTCCTTAAATTACTGTGCTGGGAATAGAAGCCAGGATCCTCCCCATGCTTGGCAAGCTCTCTACTGCTGAGCCACACCTCCAGCTCCTCACTGCGGGATTCTAGGCAGGGGCTCTACCACTGAGCCACACCCCAGCCCCTCATTGGGGGATTCTAGGCAGGTGCTCTACCACTGAGCCACACCCCAGCCCCTCACTGGGGGATTCTAGGCAGGTGCTCTACCACTGAGCCACACCCCAGCCCCTCACTGGGGGATTCTAGGCAGGTGCTCTACCACTGAGCCACACCCCAGCCCCTCACTGGGGGATTCTAGGCAGGGGCTCTACCACTGAGCCACACCCCAGCCCCTCACTGGGGGATTCTAGGCAGGGGCTCTACCACTGAGCCACACCCCAGCCCCTCACTGGGGGATTCTAGGCAGGTGCTCTACCACTGAGCCACACCCCAGCCCCTCACTGGGGGATTCTAGGCAGGTGCTCTACCACTGAGCCACACCCCAGCCCTCACTGGGGGATTCTAGGCAGGGGCTCTACCACTGAGCCACACCCCAGCCCCTCACTGGGGGATTCTAGGCAGGGGCTCTACCACTGAGCCACACCCCAGCCCTCACTGAGGTTTTTAAGCAGGTGCCGTACTGCAGAGTCCTGTCCTCAGACACTCACAGGCAGATTGTAGGAAAGCACTCCACCACTGATCGACACTGCCATCTTAAGACTTTGTCTCTTGCCACATTCTATTCTAAACCAGCCTCCAGCCCCTCACCCCTCCACTTGGTCTTGGCTCAGATAGTTCAGCTGGGTTACAATTTCTGTTCTCCTCTTCTCCACCCAAGGAGCTTCTACTCAACCTTTGGAGTCCAGCTCCAATGTCACCTCCCCCTGGAAGTCTTGCTCTAGGTAGGAAGTCTGGGTCACTCCCCCGCTGTTTTGGTGCGCACCTCTGATATGACATTGGGACATGGAGGTTCAACGTGTTTGCGTCTGGCTACCATGCCTGACTGTGAGCCCTGCAACGAGGGCACAGCCCTAGCTTCTCAGAGCGGATCCCACACTCACAGTGCAGGAGGGGCTTGAACGCTGTAGAGGGAAACTTTTGAGGCTTCAGACCCTGGAATGTATCTTTATTTTGTCTCTTTTTGGGAGTTGGGATGCTTGAGATGGAGTCTTGCTCTGTAGCCCTAATTGGCCTGGAGTTCTGTATGTAACCTGGGATGGCTAATGTTCACTGATCCTCCTGCTGTCTCAACCTCCCAAGTGCAAGGATCACAGGCATGGGTCATCGCACCTGATTGACATAGTCACACACACACACACACACACACACACACACACACACACACACACACACCAAAGAGTCTCACGTAGCCCAGGCTGCCTAAAATCATGCATAACTGAGGATGACTTTGAACTTCTGATTCTCCTTCCTCTGTATCCTGAGTTCTGGGATGATAGTCCTGAGTTCTGGCATGATAGGTATGGACCACCATGCCTGATTGGCATAGTGTTTTACAAAGTCATGTGAGACTCACAAGGAGAAGTTTGCACCGTGCTGATGTGAGCTAAAACACCTTCAACAGTCCTGATCCTAAAATCTAAATTGTGCACCTTTTCTGGGGAGTCAACATGACCTTAATACCTAGAATCATGTGATAGACTGCAGTATAAACACAGAGACACTAAAAATACTGTTTAGAATCACCTACAGGGCTAGCGAGATGACTCAGCAGGTAAAGGTGCTTTTGGCCAAGACTGATGATCTGACCTTGAGCCTGGGGAACCCACGTGGTGGAAGGAGAGAGCCTACAGTACTCTCAAATTGTCCTCCGACCTCCATGTGTGCACTGTGGCTTGTGTGCCTGGGCGCATGCGCGCGCGCACGCACGCACTCACACACACACACACACACATACAATTGAGATGAATTTAAAATGGAGAATAATCTATGGAATATGTGCATAAGACATACATAAAATATAAATAGTTGGGGGCTGGAGAGATGGCTCAGTGGTTAAGAGCACTGACTGCTCTTCCAGAGGACCTGGGTTCAAGTCCCAGCACCCACATGGCAGCTCACAACTGTCTGTAACTCAAGATTTGACATCCACACACAGTCTATATACATGCAGCAAAACACCAATGCAAATAAAATAAAAATAAATAAATTATTTAAAAAATATAAATAGTTGTGTGTGGTGGTGCATATCTCTAAATCCCAGCTTGGGAGGCTAAGGCAGGAAGGTTGTGAGTTCAAGGCCTGTTTGGACTACAGAAACACAGAAGACTCCAGGGCTTGTCTCAATAAAACAAAGCGAAGCAAAAAACAAACAAAACCAAAAAATCAAATCAGGGGCTTGGGCGATTACCCAGTGGGTAGAGTGCTCGCTTTGTAGGCACTACAACCTGAGCTGGATGCCCAGAAATCACAGAAAATGTCAGGTATATTGGTTCCAACTCCACCTCAAGGGGAAGGTGGAGACAGGTGGATCTCTGGAGTTCACTGGCCTGCTCAATGAGCTCCAGGTCAGTGGGTCAGTGAGAGACCTTTTCTCAGAAAACCAAAACCAAAACCAATCAACCAGAACCAAACCAACCAAACAGACAAAAAACAAAACCCCAAACTCAAATTGGACAGTGCCTAAGAAATGACACAAAAGGCACATGTAGTTTATGCAGACACATTCATTCATTCATTCATTCATTCATTCATTCATTCATTCATTCATTTATTCTCTCTCTCTCTCTCTCTCTCTCTCTCTCTCTCTCTCTCTCTCTCCTCTCTCTCTCCAAATCTGGGAGTGGAGATGCAACACAGTTGGCAAAGTTCTTGCCTAGCATGAACTCTGGGTGAAGCCCTGGGTTCCATCCCCAGCACCTCATGAACCAGGTTTGGTGATGCATGCCTGTCATTCTAGCACCTGGGAGGTGGAGGCAGGAGGATCAGAAGTTCAAGGTCACCTTGGGCTACCTAGTGAGTTCTAGGCCAGCCTGGGATATATGAAACACAACCATCTCAAACAAAAAGAAAAGAAAAAAAAAAAGAGGATGGGTGGGCTACAGCTCAATGGTCCAGTGCTTACCTAGTCTGCATAAGGCCCTGACTTAAATGCTCACACACACACAAAAATTCCAAAATCTGCAAAAATACAGTTGAAATTGGAAACACTTCTGGGCCCTAGCATTTTGTATAAGGGATTTATACCCTGTCTTTTGTTCTATTATAATCCGTTGATTCACCTGTATTCAAAATACAGGTTAAACAACGTAATAGATGTAGGTATATACTGGAGGACCACAGTGCTCTGTCCTCTCCCAGCATGCTTGCTTAATGAGTGGATGGAACAGTGATACCCTGAAGATCAGATTTCCTGAGGACGCAGTCTGGAAGAGCTCACAAATATAGTTGCCGTCCAAAATGACTGAACAGATGGAGACAAAGGAATGAATGTATGAAGGTAGGAAAGGATTTTGAGAAACAGCACATGTTGAATCTGGGCCCCCCCAAACTAACTTTCTAAAATTGGAATGGGTTAGGCAGTGTTTAGAAGTAATATATTTAGGACGCATTGAGGGATTTTCAGTGATCATACACCCGATTTATGACGCTGAGAAACGGGGAGAGATTAGAAGATACAGGTGGCCAGAACCCCCATCTCCACACATTTGAGGGATCCCAGAGGATTCAGGTCACACCTGGCTGAAACTTCCGCTAAGAATTCTGTGAGCTGTTGTCAGATTTGGCAAATAAAAACACGGGCTCCCTAGTTAAATAAAATTTGAATTTCATGAAGTTCGTATTTGGGACAGGCTTCTAAAAATTATTCATTGTTTCTCTGAAGTTCAGGTCTAATTGGGTGTCCTATATTTTATATGTCAATCAACCTGTGATACATCTCAGAACCAAACCTCTGGAGGTGAAACTATTATAGTTCCCTAGGTGATTTGTGTTTTTTCTTTCTTTCTTTTGACAGAACCTCACTACGTAGCCAAGCATGGCACAAAACTCTCTGTTCAGATAAAAAAAATTTTTTGAGACAGAGTCTCATGTGCCCAGATTGTCCTTGAACTAAGTATTGCAGCTAAGGATGATCTCGAACTTCTGGTCCTCCTGCCTCCATCTCCCAAATGCTAGACAGCTTTTCTCCCCTGGAACTCTTGGTCCTCCTGCCCTAACCTTCTGAATGCTGCGATTATAGGTTCAAGCCACCACCTCTGGCTTTTCCTTCTAAGTTGTGGCTACAGCTGAAGGTTTGGGAAATAACATCTCAGTACATGATGTCTTGCAAACAGCACTGGCTGTCCTTAAAATTAGCAGTCAGAGGTGTTTGTTCTAGTTTGGACATGAAGGGCATGAGGATCCCCTGGACATCAAGGTAAGAGTCTCGGAAAGTGTCACTATTGGCCTAATTTTGGAGCTCCATAACAGGGTAGGAAAGCACTGGAATAAGGGCTGAGAATGTGGCTTGGTTGGTAGAGGGCTTGTGGGACGCCCTGCCTCCGATCCTCAGCACCAACCACGCAAGCCAACCTGTTGTGATGCACAACTGTGATCGCAGCCCTCAGGAGGTGGGTGCAGGAAGACCAGAAATTTGGGGTCAGCTTGCAGAGCTACAGAATGAGTTCATGTGGGTCTGGGCTACATGAGACCCCATCTCAAAACAACACAGGAAAAAAAAAATACCCATCAGAGTGAGCAAAGTCCTTGAGTGTTTGAAGAAGACACATGGAGGCAGAGGACAAACCCAGGGAAAGCTTCCAAACAGTCTATGGAAGAGTTTACAGAGAGGTGGCTGGCCACCCACACCCCTCCGCACAGCCTCCCTCCCACCCAGCCCTTTGCTGGTCTCAACAAACAGCGCGCTTCTTCTCCATCGGGATTTCAGCACCACGGACAGCGCATACCTCCCAGCCCGGGGGGGGGGGGGGGGGCGTTACTTTTGTGCCTAGGACTTTCTTTTTTTTTTTTTTTTTTTTGCTTTTTCGAGACAGGGTTTCTCTGTGTAGCTTTGCGCCTTTCCTGGAACTCGCTTTGGAGACCAGGCTGGCCTCGAACTCACAGAGATCCACCTGCCTCTGCCTCCCGAGTGCTGGGATTAAAGGCGTGCGCCACCACCGCCCGGCGGACTTTCTTGCTCAATAGGAACAGAACTTCTCCTGGCTTTCCCTGCCCCTGCCGGCTGGAGATCTCCATATGCAGTGGGACTCTCAGGATCCAGGGCCTCAACACTCTCAAGTGTACAAGTTCCCGTGCTTGCTACAGCAGCAATACACCAAAATTGGAACGGTACAGAGATTAGCATGGCCCTTGCCCAGAGTTTTTTAGCTTGGATTTTGTTTTATTTCTAACTTTTTTTTTCAGTACTGGGGATTGAATTTAGGATTTTGTACATGGTTCTACCACTGAGCCACACCCCAGCTCCTCACTGGGGGATTCTAGGCAGGAGCTCTACCACTGAGCCACACCCCAGCCCTTCACTGGGGGATTCTAGGCAGGTGCTCTACCATTGAGCCACACCCCAGCCCCTCACTGGGGGATTCTAGGCAGGGGCTCAACCACTGGGCCACACCCCAGCCCCTCACTGGGGGATTCTAGGCAGGGGCTCTACCACTGAGTCACACCCCAGCCCCTCACTGGGGGATTCTAGGCAGGTGCTCTACCACTGAGCCACACCCCAGCCCCTCACTGGGGGATTCTAGGCAAGTTCTCTAGCCACGCCCCAGCCCCTCTATGCAGGCACTGCAGACTCTATCTTGAATTCTAGCAGGACTTGTTGATGGGAGGAAGTCATCAAATTGCCCTTAGGTGCACGTTTCCCATCTGTAAAATGAACCTGGTCCTTGTTACCTTGTAGCCAGGTGGGACCATTCCTCCTCTGATGTTTTTCAGGGATAAGTTTGTGGTGGAAGAGGGAACTGATGCCACGCCCCTCCTCCCTCCTCCTAGTACAATAGCAAACACCATCCAGGGAGAGTGCATTTTGTCTGGAATGGTGAAGGAAGTGCCTGACAGTTGTAGGCCAAGTGTGGCTACAATCCCAGAAACTCGGGAGGCTGAGGGAGGAGCATGAGAAGTTCAATGCCAGTCTGGACTACACAGTGAGATGAAGGACATCTTGGGCAACTTAGCATGAGGTCCTGTCTCAAAAACTTAAAAAGTAAAATGCTTGACAAGATGGCGCCTACTTGCAATCCCAATACTTGGGAGATGGAGGCAGGAAGTCCAAAGGTCCAAGGCCATCTTTGATTACACAATGCTTTGAAGCCAGCTCAGACTACATAAAACATCAAACAAAGAAATAAGCAGGCAGACAAGTTAAAAATGAAGAGGGGCTCAGTGTATAAAAGGACTTGTCATGCAAGTCTGAGGCCTTGAGTTCAATCCCTGGAACCCACGCAAAGGTGGAAGGAGAGAATCAATTCTATGAGGGTGATCTATGGCCTTGCAATCCCCCACCATACACACAATAATAATAAAAGAGCTATTGATTGGGGGATATAGGTATATATGCTGTCAGAAACATGCTTGTTGTGTCTGGTAAAGAACAAACCACAGAAAAATCCCCAAGGTTCAACAACATTTTGTCAATGTATTTTATCAAGCTGGGAAAGAAAGTCATCTCCATCATGGTCAAGGTGGGTCCCCCCTGGCTTTGAAGTCTGACTTTGAAGTCAGAACAGTCACCTGTTGTTCTTAGGGGCAGGGTCCTGTCATCTCCTTCCTCATCCCATGGGGAGGGACCCTCAGCTTCTTCAGCCTGAGAGCAGAGGAGTGGCCACAGAGCAGCAGTAATAGTGACCTGGTGCCTCCACTGTGCTCCTTGCCCAAGACGGAAGCGTAGGGTCATGACTACAGTACTGAGCCTCGGAATCTGTCCCTCAAAGTTACTCACAGAGTGGTTGCTCTAGCGCCCTCTAGAGGAAAATCAAGAAATGAAGGACGGAAAGGAGATGTTTAAAATGTGTGTGTGTGGGGGGGGGGTGGTGGTGAGGGTGAATTTGAATGAGTGAAGACCAGCAGGTGGTAAGAGTTCTTCCTGGAGGAGTTTGCTTCCCTTCTCTTCCGCATTTTAAAAATTGCATTTTGTGTGTGTGTGTGTGTGTGTGTGTGTGTGTGTGTGTGTGTGTGTGTGTGTGCATGCTTTCACCATCGAACATGTGTGGAGATCAGAGGACAACTTGAGAAAGTTTGTATCTTCCTTCCACCATGTGGGTCCTGGAAATTGAGCTCTGGCTGCCAGGCTTCGTGGGAAGTGCCTTTACTACTGAGCCATCTTGCTGACATCTCTCCTTTTTTTATTGACAGGGTTTCATGTAGCTCAGACTGGTCCCAAACTGCCTTTGTAGCCAAGGATAACCTTGAACTTCTGGTCACCCTGTCTTTACTTCCCAAGTGCTGGGATTGCGGCACTGAACTCTGGGTTTCACACAAGATAGGCAAGCACTCTACCAACTAAGCTACACCCTGGCCCTGTTCTTCTTTCCCTTTCTCATACTTATTTGCTTTTGGCACAGGGTCTGGCTGTGTATCCCAGGCTGACCTTGAACGTGCAAGCTTTCTGTTTCAGACTCCAGAGCACTGGAATTACAGGTACGTGCCATCAGCCTGCATCTTCATCTGTAAAATGGGGCTTACTATAAGTACTTCCTCTCACAGAGGTTATGAAGAGTGAAGAAACTGGTATGTGTACAATTTCTGTTCAACCTAGCTGGTAGACACCTTTAGTCCCAGCACTGGGAGGATGAAGCAGGAAGACCGTGAGTTCAAGTCCAGCCTGTGCTATATAGTGAGTTCCAGAACAGACTGGGTTGCAGTAGAGTGAGACCTTGTCTCTGTCTCAAAACACACACACACACACACACACACACACACACACGCACGCACGCACGCACGCACACGCACACACTGCTGGAGATGTAGCTCGGTACCATGTAAAAAGCGCTGGTTTTGATTTCCAGTACAAATGAGTTGTGGCATCTCACTGTCATCCCAGCACTCAGGAGGGTCAAGTGTTCAACACCATCCTCAGCAACAGAGGGAGTTTGGAGTCCCCCAGGGCTACATGAGATCCTGAGCTAAGGAGAAGGAGAGGAGGAAGAAGAGGAAGAGGAGGATGGAGGAGATGCCACAGTGAGCCGCAAGAGCTGGAAGCCAGGAGGAGCTGGTATCTCCTGGCAGTGAGAGGGTTACCGCGGCTTCCTCCCAGCCTCCCTGGAGTCTCTGGGGAAGGGCTGGCGCTGCTGTTTTGTTACCCAACCCTGCAGAAGATGCTGGTGCAGCTGGGAGGAAAAGACCAAACCGCTTCCTTTCAATTATTCAGTGGCTGGAGCTTCCTGGGGCTCCTGCTGGAGCCAGAGGAAAATCTTGGCGGAAGCTTCGTCCACCAGGGTACCTGGGCTGGAGCCGAGGTGGGACCTGGGGGAGAGAGAGGCAGCCTGGCTTGTGGGGTGCTGCGCTTTAACAGCATGCCTCGTGGGCCCTTCTCCTGCCCTCCCCTGCTCAGTCTAGACCTCTGTCTAACCTCCTGGGCCTGGGTCAGGGCTTGGCCCCACCCCTCAGTCTGTGGTGCTGAGATCACGGTGAGATGGTGCCCCAAGGCAGGCCGGCAGGGAAGTTGAACGTGCGTAGCCTAGGAGAAGGCAGGGGCTGCTCTGACCGGTGGTGGCTTTGGGCCACCTGTCCAGCCTCAGGCAGCTCCGATTTCTCCTGCTGTGCCCTGCTCTACCCAGAACACGCCAGCCTATACTGTTCCTTCTGTCTGGAATGCCTCACCCCTCCATCCCTTCTGCCAAAACGGACAATGTCACCTCTTCTCTGAAGCTTCCAATGACTTTCCAAAATATGTCCTCCTGGGGGATGTACCTCTGGGGTCACCTCTTTGCTTCTGCTATGTTCTGTCTCTGGTTGAGTGACATGCTTATTTGCTTGTTTGTTTATTACTTATTGTCTTGTGTAGCTGAGGCTGGCCTTGAACTCCTTATGTAGCCAAGGGTGACCTTGAGCTCCTGATTCTTCTGCTTCTGCCTCCTGAGTGCTGGGATTACAAGCATTAACCAACATGCCCAGTGTCTGCAGTACTCAAGATCAAACCTGGGTTTTGTGGACTCCAGCAACTAAGCCATATCCCCAGTCCTGTTTTTGAGATAATGTCTCAGTAGTTAGCCCTGGCTGGCCTGGAATTCACTACATAGACCAGGCTGGCCTCGAACTCACAGAGACCCACTAGCCTCTGCCTCTCAAGTGCTGGGATTTGAGGTGTGTGTCAGCATGCCTAATGTCCTATACTGGACTTGACTCGGGATTTGTCTCGCAGTCTCTTACGTGTTGGGATTGCAGACATCTACCACAATGCCCTGCTTGGCTGAGGTTTCTCTGAGGAGAATGGTTGAGTTAGTCTGTCTTCCTGTCCTTCATGTTCACACAGGGCAGCCAACTGACCATCTCAGCACTTGGAGGTGGAAGCAGGAGGATCGATAGTTCGAGGTCATCCTCGGCTACATAGTGAGTTCAAGATCTACCTGTGATGCATGAGACCTCATGTCAAAATAAAAAAACAACAGTAGCAAAAATCCAACCTGGGGCAGGCAACTACCTCCGTGGGTAAAGCTGCTTGTCACTAAGCCTGAGGACCTGAGTTCAGTCCCCGGCTCACATGGTGGGAAGAGAGAACGACTCCTCCAAGTTGTCCTCTGACCTCCACACGTTTGTATCATGCTACACACAACTAACTAACTGTAATAAAAATCTGGCCTGTGGGGCTGGGGAGGGGGCTCAGTGGTTAAGAGCACAGGCTGCTCTTCCAGAGGACCCGGGTTCAATTCCCAGTAACCACATAGTAGCTCACAACTGTCTGTAACTCCAGCTCCAGGGGATCCGACCAGTGGTCATAAAATGAATAAATAAATCAAAACACGATCTAGCCTGTGCTCGTGGTGGTGGGGAGCTCTCTCCCTGTGTTTACCACTCTTGTCCTCTTCAGGGACTCCAGTGGAAGCTGTCCTTAGTCCTTGCTCCCAATGTCCAGTCTGTGTACTTTTGACACTTGCATAAACTACATTGTCAGACTCATCACAAGCTGGGGAGCCCGGCCCAGTCTCTGAATGAGATCGGAAGGACTTGTCTTTTAGCCAAGTTCCTCCCCCTATCCTAGAGCTTCCAACTTGAATTCCCAGATCAGAAGCCGGGATGGCAGATTCCCAGAGCCAAGGTGGCCTCTGCCCTGTGCTTGTGGAGAAGGAGCTACAGTCTGGGCCACACAGTCCACGTGACGCCAGTGCAGACCACTGAGGTCCAGAGTTGGTCATCCAGACCTTTGTATGGGACAGACCCCACCAAGCCAGGAGCTCAAACTAGCAGCATCACCCAAGGGTGTCGGGTACTCCGCACTCCAGGCTTACAGACTCTGGAATAGACTAGAACAGGCAGTACTGCTCTGGAACACCGTGCAGACCGGCCCAGATCAGTAGACCGCTATGGAAACCAGAACTAGGGGCTTAGGATGTGGCTTGGTTGGCACGGAGCTTGCCTAGCAGGCACAAGGCCTTGGGTTCCATCTCTAGCACCGCATAAGATCAGAGTGATGATGCACACTTGTAACCCCAACTCCTGAGAGGTAGAGGCAGGAGGACCAGAATTTCAAGGTCACCCTCAACTGTAGTTGAGAAGGCTCGGCAGGTAAAGGCACTTGCTGCCAATCCTGATGACCTGAGCTTGACCCCCAGAGTCCACACGGTACAAAGGAGAGAAATGACTGTCATCCTCTAACCTCCACACAAGTACGGCATGCACACTGGTGTGAAAGTGCACATGTCCGTACATGTACACACGTGTGCACACGCACACAATAAGTACATGTAAAATAATGTACCATAAAAACGTAATCCTCTCTTTGCCCTGGAGGAGATGGGAATGAGGGGTGGGTTGGGGGGAAGGCAGGAGGGGGAGTGTAGGAGGGGGGAGAACAAAGGAATTCGTGGTTGATATGTAAAATTAAATTAAATTGTAAAATAAAAAAAACCATAATCCTCAGCTATATAGGCAGCACAAGGCCAGCAAAAAAAAGTGAGATCCAATCTCGAAAATAAAATAAAATAAAGGGCTGGAGAGGTGGTTTAGTTGGCAAAGTGTGTGGCAGGCGGCAGGACCAAATAAATAGTCTTTAGAAGCTGGGTGTGGAGCTGGAGAGATGGCTCAGCAGTTAAAAGCATTTCCTGTTCTTCCCGAGGACCAGAGTTCTGGTCCCAGCACCCTGAGGGTACACTACCACATGTGACTGGAGCACCAAAGTACCCAGTGCCTCCAGGTGTCCTGTATTTTCTGGCCTCCAAGGGCATCCACACACAAAGGAACACACACCCATGCTTACACACAAATACATTTTAGAAAGTCTTAAGGAGAAAAGCTGGACACGGTTGCTGGGCAACAGTGGCGCACGCCTTTAATCCCAGCACTTGGGAGGCAGAGGCAGGTGGAGCTCTGTGAGTTCGAGGCCAGCCTGGTCTACAGAGTGAGTTCCAGGATAGCCAGGACTACACAGAGAAACCCTGTCTCAAAAACCAAAAACAAACAAACATGCTAGACAGGGTAGTGTGCATTTGCAATTCTTGGTGAATCCCTGGTACTTTCGGCCCAGCTAGCCTAGGTGAGCCCCAGGGTCAGTAAGACCCTGTCTTTAAAAATAAAGCGGGTACCATCTGAGAAACAAAATTTAAGGTTGTCATCTAGTCCCACAAGCAAGCGCACAAATGTATGTGCGCCCCCACACACTTACACAGTGCACTTCCTACCAACATGTACACACACACACACACACACACACACACACCAACACCCCAGAACCCAAACCAGTTGAGCAAGTGGCATATCAGTGCCCCCTCTCCTACACTCCCACGAAACAAAGGTTGTCTCCCTCGAGTAACCAACTTGCTTCTCCTTGGAGATCGCTGTGGCCCTTAGGGAAGCTGGCACCTTCTGGATGGGGACCTTTCCCAAGGCTGATGGCACTAGAAGGGAGATTTGGGGTGATCTGGTGGGGGCCAAAGAGCAGCTTCAAATTACTTAGAGAAAGGGTTGTCTCGCGGCTAAACTGCCATGCAGGGTTGGACTGTTAGCGGTGGGTACCAGGTCATGTCTCTGAGGATCAACTCACACTGGCCTCCGGGGCTGACTTTGACATGAAATCAGAGGAGCCTCCATATTCAATCCAGCTTCCACCACTCCCACCCCACAGGATAAGAAGATCCCAGGTCATAGCCAGAAACTGGGTTGGAGAAGGGGAGATGAGTTGGAAACTGGCTGCCCGGGTCCCTTCTCCTTGAGATCATTAGCTTCCCTCAGGGGTCTATATGGGTTGGTCTCTTTGTCCCTTGGGAGGAAGCTGGACCTGATGGTAGCTATGTATGAAACCAGCACATGGAGCCTGAGGCAGAAGGATCACAAGTTGGATGCCAGTCTAGGCTACTGTGTGATTTTTATCTTCAGTGTGACAGGGTGCAGAATCATCTTGAGGTCAGATCTCTGTACACATTTGAGTTTTCTGGATTAAGTTAATTGAG
The DNA here is from genome assembly GCF_049852395.1 of Peromyscus maniculatus bairdii. Lineage (NCBI taxonomy): Eukaryota > Metazoa > Chordata > Mammalia > Rodentia > Cricetidae > Peromyscus > Peromyscus maniculatus. Next base: position 27,478,279 of record NC_134874.1, on the reverse strand, counting down.
GTGAGATAATCCACCCTAAGTGTGTGGGACACCATTCCATGGGCTGGGGCCTCAGACTGAATAAAAAGGAGGATGTGAACTCTGAGCACCAACATCCAAACATATGTGCACACACACCTGCACATACCACACATACACCTGAACACAACACACACACACACACACTGAACAAACAAACATATAAATAAACCAAAGTTGGGAGGTGATGTGTCAACTCAAGCTATTGGTAGGACAGGCCAGAGTACTGGCCAGACAGCTGCTTTCTCCCATTGGAGAGAGTGTTGGTGGAGTCTGGGGCAGATGCTGCCTCCATCCACATAACCTCATTATGGAAAATTCCCTCTATTGACTTGGCTCTAATCAGGCAGGCTGCCCTGGGCATCCCCCTCAGGTTCCTGCTGGGCCAGCTGAGATCAAAGAGAGAGCCAAAGAGAGTCGGGCTGGGGGCTGGAACATCGCCTGCCTTTCCTATTGATCCAGATGCGACTCTCGTTGCTAGGCAACAGCCTCCAGTCTCTCCTGGTCCTTCCTCCCCCAGGGGCTGCAAGATTGGGCAGTAAAGGGAGTGAGAGACAGAAAGAGACATCACGTTCGTTCCCTGTGTCTTTCCTTTCCACACTAACGATCTCTGTAATCAAGCTTGGAGTCCCCCTTCCTGCAGGGGAAGCGCTCCTGGATTGGGAACTCCATCGTCTCACCAAATGGACCCCTTCATTTATATGCGTCTCTGGTATACTAAACATCCACACACTCACTGCACCAAAGAGGAGTGTAGTCTCTTAGGAAGAAAGACCGGAGAGGTCCAGAGAGGGGGAGGGGAGCCATGAAGGGGTCAGTGGAAAAATCAAGGCAAGACTCAGGCTCAAGCAGGGGGTGGCACCCATCTGTAATCCCAGCACTTGGGAGCTGGAGGCTGGAGTGTCAAGTCTGGGCTCTCAAGGCAAAACCCACAGAAAATTCACAAAAACAAGACCGCAGGCTCCCGAGTCCCTGTTCTGCTTTGAACTTGGATTTGATGTGGGAACCATTTGGTTGGGGGAAATGTCTCTGAAGACAAACTCACACTCACATTTTTGAGTGGGTTGGCTTTTTTTTTCTTCCTTCTTAAAACGTAGGATGAATTTCATAGTAATTTTTCCTTGTTGTTGTTTCAAGTGCTGTAATCTAAAACGGTAAGTCATATTTTTTCAACAGGCATTGAAATGTGCTGTGGGCTTGAGGGGCTGAAATTGACTAAATAATGCAAATCAGCCCCCTCATCACGGCTTACTATTTTGCATGTTTTATCAGCGCTATCCTGCTCATCTTTCCTCGGTTTTTATTACTTGTTTTTTCATGACAGGGTTTCTCTGTGTAGCCCTGGCTGTCCTGGAACTCACTCTGTAGACCAGGCTGGCCTCGAACGCAGAGATCCGACTGTCTCTGCCTCCCGGGGATTAAAGACATGAGCCACCACTGCCCAGCAATTTGATTTTTGTTTGCTTGTTTTACATTTTTCTAGGTTTAAAAAAAAAGTTGGCTGGGTGTGCCACACCCCAGCAGTTGTTATATGGTGACCTACTTATATTAAGGCATATTTAGAATTAGGTCTCTCTTTAGGAGGACGTCCCTTGTGGACGGGGGAAGGAGAGTCTTCCTCTTTCCTTGGTTCTTTTTATTTTTCTTTGGTGTGTGCATGTTCCAGTGAAGGTTGGTCAGTGGGAGCCAGAGATCGTTCCTGGAGGAGCTGGTCCACCTTGGTTTTGATTTTTAATTAATTAATATCTTGGTTTTTTGGAGACAGGGGTTCTCTGTATAACAACTCTGGCTGTCCCGGAACTCACTTGTAGATCAGGCTAGCCTTGAACTCACAGAGATCCACTTGCCTTTGCTTCCCAAGTGCTAGGATTAAAGGCGTGCGCCACCAAGCCTGGCCTCCCTTGGCTTTTTCGATGGGCCCTTCCTTCACTGGGACCTACAGCTCATCAGTTAAGCGAGGCTGGCTGGCCAGTGAGCCCAGAGACCCTCCTGTCTCCGCCTCTCCTGAGCTGGCATCACTATTATGCACTACTGTGCCCAGCTTTGGGCATCAAAATCAGGTTCACACACGGGTAGCAAGCGCTTTGGACCAACAGGTCCGTTCCCCAGAGGCTCCCTCCCCCAGTCCTTTCAAACCTTTTCATTTTGAGACACTGTCTCCCTCCGCAGCCCAGGCTAGCCCCAAACTATGTAGCTCAGGAGGTCATCAAACTTGTGATCCTCCTGCCTCTGCCTCCCAACCACTATGCCCAGATGTCAAACCTTTTTTGTTTCATTTTACCTGGAGCTGGAGGATGCTTTTATTACAATTTTGAGAGAACATAAAAATCACGACAGGGCAGGCTCATAGCTCAGCAGCTGCTGGGATGGGGGGTGGGGAGAAGAGGAAGAAAAAGGCCATGCTGTTTTGAGTTAGGGTTTAAGAAAGCCAGCCGCTAAAGGGCAGAAGGGAAGGGGGTCTTCAGAGAAAGCAGAAAGGAAAGTGCAGAGCGTGGGGAGAGCATGCTCAGACTTGGGCTGGTATAGTAAAGAGGACGAGAGGAAGAACGACAGAAGACGCCACCCTTTTCTGAGTTCTAACTCAAGACGCAGGCAGGCTCAGCCAGGCTGCATGATGGAGGTGCCGTACACAGCTGCCTCAAAACATTTTAAAAAATAAAGTGATGGAAAGATTGTGTGTGTGTGTGTGTGTGTGTGTGTGTGTGTGTGTGTGTGTGTGATGCTGTAGCAAATGGGGATGTCACCTGACAACGTGAAGGAGTCAGTTCTGCCCCTTGCACCATGTGGGTCCCAGGGGCTTGAACTCAGGCTGCGTCAGGCTTGGTGACAAGAGGTCTTCCCCACGGAGCCGGCTCACCAGACCCCAACCCTTTCCTCAATGCATCTGGGGAGAGGAGATGCTAAAGCTCTCGACAGCTCAGCATGCTGGACAGAGAGGCTCGGAGCCAGGGTGGTTGCTGGAAGCCCTTGGTCCTGGCCCTGCCTGCCACCTGCTCAGCCTCAGCTCTAGAGCATGGTGACAGTTCCTTCGGAGACCTCTGCCCAGTGCTCGACACACACTTCAGCTCTGAGAGGCACGGCGTTCCAGGGTCCTTGACAAATGGTAACCAATTAATGTCAATTAATCTGATTATCCTAAATAGTTAATTAAGCAGTTAATTAACAACATCATTGACAATAACCCCTGGATCCCTCAGGGGTGGCAAGTGGGGCTATGAAGGAGGCCCTCGGCTCTCTGGGAAGGAAGGGGTGAGTCTCTTGGTGCCGCACCGGGAGCGATGGCGATGGCTACTCATTCCTTCCCACACACGTCTTTCTAGCTCTGCCTCAGCAAGGGACCTTCATCAGCGCTTGCAAATCCACTCCTGCCGTGAGCTCTGCCTAGACCCTGGCCAGGGTAGAAAGGGGGATGCATGCTGGATCTGCTAGCACAGGTCTGTCATCCCTGGAGAACTGATAACCTCAGACCTGCCTGAGCAACCCGTGAGACTGTCTCCAAAGACAAAGCAAAAATGGTGTGGGGGATGTAGCTCAGTGGTAGAGCTCTTGCTCAGAATCCCTTAGTGAGGGTCCAGGGATGTTACCCAGAGGTTTATCACTTGCTTAGCATGCACAAGGTCCTGGGGTCAATCCCCAGTAGAGGAGACCTCCGTGGGAGAGGCCAGGAGAGGAAGGCAACTTGCTCTCGAGAGACTGCGCTAAGGTTCCAGAGCCCCTCCTCTGCATCTGCTGCCTCCTCCTTCCCAGACCATGTGCCTCATAGTTGATCACCTTCGCCAAGGCCATGGACTCCTCCGGTTGCACAGCAGTAGCCCTGCATGGGAATGGCCAACTTCCGGGCCACTCTGAAGAGGAGAGAATGAGCCTTCCTGATGCCAACCTAGGCAGTCTGGGGACCTTCAACAATACACAGGTGGCACAGGCCCTTGCCTTTACAGGAGTCTGAGCACCTGGGAGCAGCGTAGCTCCACCCACCACTTCTGAGCTGAGGTCCGCGGCTCAGCTTCCCTCCGACGGGAACCCCTACCTCCCAGGACGCTGTGAGAAGGAGAAAGACGCATGGACTCCAGCAGCAGAGCCTAACACCTGGGAAATGGGGAAGAGGGAGCCAAGAAGAGCAAGAGTCAAGATGTCCAGGGCCGAGGAAGAAGGAGCCTCGAGGACACACAGGAGACAGCTTGACTTGACACACCTCCCAGAAGCTGTCTGAGCAGAGCCTGGAGAGGAAGGAGGCAGAGGAGGAGGAAGGGCATTTCGGGCAAAGGGAACCACATATTTAAGAACGAGGTAATTAGTTCTCAACTAGTCAAAAAGAATGGATTTTGCGATGCAACCCAAGGCCTGGCATGCACCAGGTAGGCGCTCTACCGCTGAGCCACACTCCCAACTCTGTACTTTTCGTTGGACAAGGTCCAGGCTGGTCTCGAACTCTCCATCCGACAACTCAGTTTCCTAAGTGTTAGAGTTATTCTTTTGCGTTTTTATTTTCTGTTAGTTTTCTGGCGCTGGGAACCCGGGGCCTGGCTCTGCTAGCTGGGTGCTGCCCTGCTGAGGTCTGTCTCCAACCCCTCTGCTTCCCAACTCTGTGTGTACTAACATCCGGGTGCTTTAATATATTCGACCCTTCTCTGGGCAGTGTCCCAGCACTCGGGAGGCAGGGACAGGTGGATCTCTGTGAGTTCAAGGTCAGCCTGGTCTACAGAGGGAGTTCCAGGAGAGCCTGGGCTACACAAAGAAACCCTGTCTCGAAACAAACAAACAAACAAAACAAAACAAAACAAAATTGACCCTTAGACTCCCACTCAGATTCCCCACCCAGGTTGGGTCGTAGGAATTTTCTCCTCACAGACTCTTCTAGAAGCACGGAGGCAGGCATGCTGTATCATCAGATCATGCTGCAGTGAATCTGGGTGTCCCGGATTGGCCCTAGGTCATGTGACTCATGTCCTGAAAACACATCACCGCCCTCCCAGGCTCCATCTGTCTAAACCACGCTTGCCCTTCTCCAAAGGGTTCTGTCCGGTGGGTCCCCGCTGGGAACATTCTTTGTGTGCTACGCTGCCTGCAGGAGAAACAGAGACTCGCATCCACACCTGGCGCTAGCATCCCCTCAAGCTGCCTCCATCTCCTGCTGAGTCCCAAGCTCCTCGGCCCTGGACTTTTCCTCATCTCTCTTCCTTCTTCAGGAGTGTCCTTCCTTCTGACAGACCTACATGGATTCTGTGAGGTCCATCTGTGGTGCTGGCTCCAACGTTGTCCCGCCAGGCAGCCCTATCTTGCCCCGGAGCCCGGGCCACCCTCAGACACTCCCATCTAAGTCACCTGCAGAAACAGTACCCACTCTAGGCAAAAAGGACATTTTGTTTCTGCCGTGCCAGGGATGGAGCCTCAAGTCTGGTGCAGGCTTGGCAAGTGTTCTACTAAGGAGGCATGCCCAGCCTTTCACTGGGGGATTCTAGGCAAGTTTTCTGCTGAGGAGGGCCTCCGTGCCAGGACGGTTCTGCAGCTTCCTTCACCCAGTGTCCTACATGAGCCTGGGGAGGACATTGATCATGGAACTTCTAAGTGAAGGAGGGCACCAAGCGAAGGTTTGATGAGTGACTGAATGAAGGTAGGAATGGGCACATCAGATCTCTGCTACTCCAGAGAAGGGGGTGGAGGAAGGAAGAATTCAAAAGGCAATGGAGAGGAAGGCGTGGTGGCCCACATCTGTAATCCTAGCACTTGGGAGGCAGAGGTAGGGGGATCAGGAGTTCAAGGCCAGCCTTGGCTATGTATCAAATTCAAGGCCAGCCTAGGATACATGAGACCTTGCCTTCAAAACAACAAACAAAAAACCAAAAACACAAAACAAAACAAAACTAGAAAAATTAAAAAAGAAAAACGCAAAAAACAAACAAACAAACAAAGAACCACCAAGGCCAGTAAATGGCTCAGGGTAAAGGCTCTCGCTGTCAACCCTGCTAGTCTGAGCTGGAGCCTCAAAATCCAACTCCTGTGAGTGTTTGCCCTGTGATCTCCACAAGGCATGTGTGCCCAAGCACGGTAAGTGAAAATAAAAATCTGAAAGAATCCAAACAAACAAAAAAATTTTAAAAAAGCAAAAACAGACAAGAGGGCTGGAGGGGTTGGCTCAGTCAGCAGAGCGCTCACCAGGCAGGCTGGAGGATCTGAGTTCTAGCCCCGGAAACTTGGTTGTTTTGTGTCCCTCCCCGCCAAGAAAGTGTGCTTATAATCACAGTGCTAGAGGTAGAGAAAGCGGATCCCTGTGACTTCCTAACCTGTCTGCCTCTCCTACTTGGTGAGCTGCAGGCCAGTGAGAGACCCTGTCTATAAATAAGTAAAGAGGCAGATAAATAAATAAGACATCGACTGACATTTCCTCTGCCGGTCATATGTGCATGTACACACACACACCACACACACACACACACACACACACACACACACACACACACACAAAGAGTAAAAAGAGGTGTTCTTCGGGGGATACCGAGGGGTGACTAGGACCAGATGATGGGAGGGGAATGAGACTGACCATCAGCAGGACCCGTGAGTGTCTCAACTTCCATCTCTTCCAGAGTACTTCCGGTGCCTTCCTGGGGTGGCTCAGCTGCTTTACCAGCCCCGAGGCCCACTCTGCTCACCGGGGGTTTTTGTCAGGTGCTCAGGGTTGTACTGCCAATTGGAGATAGACTGAAGGCTCTGCCTCGGCATTCTCCCCACCACTGATCTTCTTTTTTCTCTGGAAGATTCTAGTCTGGGCACATGCATATCCATCCCTCCCTGTCAAGTCTCCCGGGGTTCAGGACCTGCCCCTCTTCAGTTATGGGGCCACTTCCTGCCCTAGTGGACGTTAGCTTCTCCTTCAATGGACAGTGGCTCCTTGGCCTCTGCCCTTAGTGTCTGGTGTATTTCTCTTTTCCTCTCTTTCTTCTTCTTCTTCTTCTTCTTCTTCTTCTTCTTCTTCTTCTTCTTCTTCTTCTTCTTCTTCTTCTTCTTCTTCTTTCTCTCTCTCTCTCTCTCTCTCTCTCTCTCTCTCTCTCTCTCTCTCTCTCCCAGGTTTTTAGAAAGAGTACCCAAACCACTCTGATACTCTACATCCTCCTGCCTCCACCTCCATTGCTGGGATGGCAGGTACGTCCCACTGGCCCTGGATCACGAGGGACTTCCCACCCCTCCATGTCACCCTTGCTATTCTGACTGTCAACTCCTCTGACACCTTCTTTATCAGTCTCCAGGGCCCAGAGGAGGCGTCACCTCTCCCAGGGACCTCCTCCCATAGCCCACATCGCTGTGGACAGCTTCTCTCTAGCTGAACCTCAGGGCCAGTAACCGTCAGTTCCCACTGGGGGATCTTCAAGGTCAATGCCAGTGTCAGATTGGACTCTGTGTTCTCGGGGCTCACAGGGTACCCAGAAACAGAGACACTCATCGAGTATGGATGGTATATTTGCCCACTCAGATGGCGACTGCTGTCTCAGGGATTTACTGGATCTTATTCTTAGGGAATTGCTATCAAACCTATCCTCTATGCCTTCTCCGTGTGCACCAGGAGGCAGATACCCACTTAGCAGGATAGGAGACGGTCCTGAGGAGGGAGGCTGGGCTCAGCTGAAAGCAGAGCCCAGGAGACAGCTATCATCTGATTCGAGCTCTGAGCTCTTTCCTCTGAAGTTCTGCAGGATCCGTGATCTCCCCAGGGGATGTGTGACCTATTCCCTGCCAGCATTGTTGGCCACTTCCTTCTGCAGTCCCTGGTGTAGGGCACTGACAAGACAGAGCTACCTCACGTTCAACCTCTTCTGTCCTGGGCCCCATAGTAAACATGCACGCACACATGCACACACACACACACACACACACACACACACACACACACACACACACACAGCCCCCCAGGCCCCGAGGCTGTACCCTCCTTGGCTTGCTAGTAAGCAGCCTCATCCATACCCACATCGCTCTTTTCATGGCTGCACAGGGGCTCAAGCTCCAGCACAAGGAACATAGTCTGCTTTTGAGCAACCCCCGAAGACACCTAAGGATGCTCAGACTAGAGTTTAAAAAAAAAATGGATGCAGTCTTCTCCCAGTAGCATGTTTCCAGTGACTTAATTTCGTGTAGCTATGAGCATGTAGGAAGAAGCCTGTGAGGAGGTACCACAGTCTTAGTGCTTGTCTTTGGGTGGTAAGAGTCTCTTTCTCTTAATCTCTCTTTCTCTTAATCTCTTTCTCTCTCTCTCTCTCTCTCTCTCTCTCTCTCTCTCTCTCTCTCTCTCTCTCTCTCTCCATATATATATATCTGGTGATGTTAGGAATGAAATGGAACCCAGGACTTTGTACATGCTAGCAGGTGCTCTACCACTGAGCCACACCCCAGCCCCTCATTGGGGGATTCTAAGTGGGTGCTCTACCATTATGCTGTACATCCAACCTTGCAAAAATTTTTTATAATTGCCAGGGGGTGGAGGTGTACGCCTTTAATCCCAGCCCTTGGGGCAGTCAGGCAGATCTTTGAGTTTGAGGCAGGCCTGGTCTACAGAGCAAGTTCCAGGACAGCCAGGGCTACACAGAGAAACCTCGTCCTTAAAAAAAAAAAAAAAAAAAAAAAGCAAAAGTAAACACACAAACAAAGAAGAAAAAGAGGAGGAGGAAGAAAGGGAGCACCAACAATAGAACCCAGAGCCTTAGGCGTGCTAGGCAGTGCTCTTACTGAGCTACACTCCTCAGGATCACCAGTGTGCACCTTGGCCTGTTGGAAAACAGACCATTTGTAAAATCAAAGGATTCAACCCATGCTAGGCGTGGTGGTATATACCTGTAATTCTAGCACTTGGGACTTGAAAGGTCAGAGGATTGTCACAAGTTTCAGTTCAGCCCAGGGTAGCCTGTGGCACACGTTGAGACCCTGCTATGGAAAGAATTCAACACAATTTGCTTTTCCCTGCCGGTTTCTGTCCTAGGTAATTCTGGGAAACAGTGGTAAGGAAGAGGTCCTCCAAATGAAGAAGCTCTCTGCACTCCAGGTTCAGGGAGCTCGGCCCGACCTTCTCATAGCTTTCAGAGGCCCCAGCAAGATACCGAGGGATCCAGGCTCTGCCTGCTAGCGTTGGCTGGCACAGCAGCCTCTGCAGTAGGCAGGAGGCCAGGGTGAGGGCGGCAGAAGCTGAAGCCAGGCTGCCTGCTGAGGAAGCATGCCGCAGGCTGGCAGCTTTTAATACGGTGGGACCCCCTGGGGGCTGGTGGGCTGCTCTGGAGCCAAGGTCTGCACAGCCCCTGAAGGGCCTTTCTGCAGATCTTGATCACCTGCCCAAGTCCCCCAAGAGCCCCATTAGGGATGATACAGGGCTAAGGGGGCTGGGGTGCAGGCAGAACTGTCATCCTCCTGTGCCCATGACCCGGAAGAGAGTGAAGGAGCAAGAAAGCATGGTGTCCCCACAAGATGAGCAAGGCTGGGCCAGACTGCAGCGGTGAGTGCTGGTAATGAATTTCTCCCTATCAAAGGCCTCGAGACCTCTCACCCTGTCTCTAACCTCCCCACCTCCCTACCTCCCTGTGTACGTGCGTACGTG